>NC_063188.1:24705311-24750572 GCF_023159225.1 Perognathus longimembris pacificus
AAGGCACTGATCCCATCCATGAAGGCCTTCAGAACTTAACCCCATTTTTTAATACCATAACCGTAAGCATTAGATTTCAACATATGAAATCTAACATACACATTCAAACAAAGCCATACATTATCTAAAACCTAATTTCCTTCTCTGTCCTCTTTCTAAATTTGTCATTCCTAGGTGTCCTAATTTTATTAGGTGGTAAGTTCATTTTCATGCCCCAAATCAGTCATCATTTACTTCCTTCTCTCAAAGCCTTAGTCAATTCATCAGCAAATATTGATGGCTCTGCTTTTTTTATACATATCCATAATTTGACTGCTACAACTTTCCTAAGATGAAGGCTGAGAATTCATCACAGATATGATCTTCTTTCAATTGGTCCTCTTGCTACAATAATCTTCTCACAGGTTCTCCACCTCCTTGCCCTCTAATAAGAAGCCAGAGCTTGTGAGCTCAAGTCGGATCTTGTCAGGCTTCTAGTCTCTATTCAAACCTGTATCCTTATTTAATAACAGTCCCACTGTTACAGTCCCACTGCAACATCCCACATGACCTAGACTTCCTGCTAGCTCTCTTAACTCATTTCTCTTCTAAGTCAGCCTCTCATTCTCCATTCCAATATTATTTGCATTTTTGCTTAGGACCTTTTTAATTTGTTCTGCCTGGAGCATTCTTTAGTAACCTTACTGAATGATGTGATCTCAACTTAGATAAAATTATTTCATGATTGCCAGACACTGGTGGCTCACACCTGTAATCTTAGCTACTCAGGAATTTGACATCTGAGGGTTGCGGTTCGAAGCCAGTCCCAACAGAAAAGTCCCTGTGAGACTCTTATCTCCAATTAACTAATCAAAACCAAGAAATGGAGCTGTGACTCAAAGTGATAGAGTGCAAGTGTTGTGCAAAAGGAGCTCAAGGAGAGCACCCAGGCTCTAAGCTCAAGTCCCATGGGGGAGGGGGAGGGGGAAGAGGAGGAGGAGGAGGAGGAAGAGGAGGAAGAGGAAGAGGTTCTCTCCTGATCGTTGGAATACTTAAGTCTTTTGCATTTTACAATACTACTTCCTCCTCCTCCTCCTCCTCCTCCTCCTCTTCTTCTTTTTTTTTTTTTTTTTTTTTTTTTTTTTGGCCAGTCCTGGGTTTGGACTCAGGGCCTGAGCACTCTTCCTGGCTTCTTTTTGCTCAAGGCTAGCACTCTGCCACTTGAGCCACAGTGCCACTTCTGGCCATTTTCTGTATATGTGGTGCTGGGGAATTGAACCCAGGGCCTCATGTATACGAGGCAAGCACTCTTGCCACTAGGCCAAATCCCCAGCTGCTTCTTCTTCTTCTTCTTTCTTCTTCTTCTTCTTCTTCTTCTTCTTCTTCTTCTTCTTCTTCTTCTTCTTCTTCTTCTTCTTCTTCTTCTTCTTCTTCTCTTCTCCTTCTCCTTCTCCTTCTCCTTCTCCTTCTCCTTCTCCTTCTCCTTCTCCTTCTCCTTCTCCTTCTTCTTCTTTCTTCTTCTTCTTCTTCTTCTTCTTCTTCTTCTTCTTCTTCTTCTTCTTCTTCTTCTTCTTCTTCTTCTTCTTCTTCTTCTTCTTCTTTCTTCTTCTTCTCCTCCTCCTCCTCCTCCTCCTTCTCCTCCTCCTCCTCCTCCTTCTTCTCCTCTTCCTTCTCCTCCTCCTCCTCCTCCTCCTTCTCCTCCTTCTCCTCCTCCTCCTTCTCCTCCTTCTCCTCCTTCTTCTTCTTCTTCTTCTTGTTTTTTTGGTCACTCCTGGAGCTTGAACTCAGGGCCTGAGCACTGTCCCTGGCTTCTTTTTGCTCACTCTGCCACTTGAGCCACAGGGCCACTTCCGGCTTTTTCTGTTTATATGGTGCTAAGGACTCAAACCCAGGGCTTCATGAATGCAAAGCAAGCACTCTACCACTAAGTCACATTCCCAGCCCTACAATACTTCTTAATCCCCTTCATGTTGAGGATCTAATCCTCTCCTGGAATATTGTTTATAAACTTGTTTGATTTTTGTCAATGTACTCCAAATGACTGTAAATTTAATCTGTGATGCCAGGGGTTGTGTTTTATTTATTCATGGATTTGGCTTCAGTTTCTAAAAGAGGGCCTGGCAGAGGAAAAGTATACAATGAACACATATGGATGAATTGTTGAGTATACAGCTAATATTGCAAATTACATTAAATACAATGATGCATTTTATTGCTGTAACCTGACATTCCACACTAACTTTAAATCTTTGTCATCTATATAAATATAGATGCGTGTGTATATATACATACTTGCTCAGAATCTAAATTCCATTTACCTCAAGGAAATCTGAACATAAAAACAGCAAAACATTAAGAAAATAATGTAATTTACTTTATGTTCTCCAATTCAAAATCATGAAATTCTTCTCTTAATGTGATAGAATCATATTGTGCTTCAAAATGCTGTCTTGGAAGATCAATCACTTCTGAAAAGTATACAAAAACATTCAATAAACAGAGATGCTGTATAAAATAAGAATTTCTCAAACATTTTCTGTCCCTCACTAGGCTGCTGCTTACTCTCTTTAGATGGTTTCCTGGCCCTCTGCAGTCCATTCTGTATATAGCAACCAGCATAAGCTTTGAAAGTAAGGGAAGGGGGGCTGGGAATATGACCTAGTGGTAAAGGGTTGGCCTCATATACATGAAGCCCTGGGTTCGATTCCTCAGCACCACATATATAGAAAAAAGAAAGAAAGTAAGGGAAGGGGTAGGTTGGGAGGGGTGGGACAGAATGGTGAAAGGGGTGACATTGATCAAGATGCACTGCATTCTTTCACCTGCTTTGATGAATAGCAATTCATTTGTACAACTTCCTAAAGATAATTAAAATATTCATAAAAGAAAATCAAACAGATGAAAAACCTGTACTGTTTAAAATGACTTAGCAACTAATTTCATATATGTAAATTAAATAAAAAAATCAAGGCCTCCTTTTAGCCCTACCAGCACAGCAGGTATCATGGGAGGACACCCTCTTCTTCACTCATTATACTCCACAAGTAGACTTTTTCTTACCTCAAAGAGTCGAATGTTTTTATTTTCATCTTAAGAGATTTGTTCCAGCAGATTAATCTATTATTCCATTCCCAAAGGACAATCATGAGTCTGTGTACTTTCCCTTTTTCAAGATTGAACTTGAATTCTCTCTTCTTGCAAAGGCTTTTCCTAAAGATCCTTGCTAAATTAACTCGTCTATTATTTTATGTTCAGAAATGTGTTTGTTTAACAACTACAAAAGCAATACTTGCAAAACTGTTTGGTGTAAGTGAACTGAACGCCTCAGGGGGGGAAAGGGAAAGGGGGAGGAGTGAGGGGGGGTATGAGGGACGAGGTAACAAACAGTACAAGAAATGTATCCAATGCCTAACCTATGAAACTGTAACCTCTCTGTACATCAGTTTGATAATAAAAAATTTTTAAAAAGAAATGTGTTTGTTTTCCTTTTTTGCACAAACCCAATTTATAATTACTGTAATAAATTTTAGAATATTTTAATTGTTTGGTTTCTAACCAGAGTGAAAGGAATTGTTTGTTCTTTTGTCCTACAGCCTAACATGTTTGGCACACAGTATAAGATCAATAATTAGGGCTGGGAATATGACCTAGTGGCAAGAGTGCTTGCCTTGTATGCATGAAGCCTTGGGTTCGATTCCCCAGCACCACATATATAGAAAATGGCCAGAAGTGGCCCTGTGGCTCAAGTGGTAGAGTGCTAGCCTTGAGCAAAAAGAAGCCAGGGACAGTGCTCAGGCCCTGAGTCCAAGGACCACAACTGGCCCAAAAAACAAAAAACAAACAGAAAAAGATCAATAATTATTTGAGCAATATATAAATAAAATAGTAAGTCCATTGGTGAGCCATACATACATGAACTGAGTATAACTCTACATAGAGCCTCTACAAATGTTTTAAGCAAATAATATAAAAATATCAGCCCTGTTTGGCCAAATGTGTTTGAAGCATTCATATGTAAGATATTACACAGGTATTGTAAGAGATTCAGAAAATAAACAGGGCACCAGAGGGTACTCCCAGGTCATATGGAAGGCTGAGATTAGTATGGGTGAGTTTCAAGCCTAGCCTAGGTAGAAAAAAATGTTCACAAGATACCTTCTCAACAGATCGCTTGATGTGATGGTCACACCTATCATCTTAGTTTCATAGGAATCTGAGACTGGGAGAGCTGCAGTCTAAAGCATCCCAGGGCAAAATGCCCAAGAGACTCCATCCCAACAGAAAGAAGCTTGCTGTGGTAGGAGATACCTGTCAGCTAAGGTATGATGTGAAGCCTAACATAGGTGTATTGCAGTCCCTGGACATGACTAGGCAGGCAGATAGACCCTGTCTCAAAAATAATGCTGTCTAAAGGGCTGGAGGCAAGTCTTAGTGGTAAAGCCCCCCCCTAGCCAATAGGAGACCCTTAGTTCAAACTCCAGAACCACCAAAAAATAAATGATTCTAGCCAGGCATAGGTAGCTTTTGTCTGTAATCTTAGCTGCTCAGGAGGCTGAAATCTGAAGAACATGGTTGGAAGCCAGTCCAGGGAGGAAAGTCAGTGAGACTCATCTCCTATTATGTACCAAAAATGGAGCTGTGCCTCAAGTGTTAGAGAGATAACCTTGAGCAAAAAAGCTCAGGAAAAGTGCCCAGGCCCTGGCTTCCAGCCATGAACAGGCACAAAAAAATGGCAAAGACAAAGATGCTTTCTTTACTAACCTTGAGACCTGAGTCTAAATGACCATTCTACCAGGTAACAATTGTCTTCAATGTTGAACACATGCTGCATAAGTTAAAATTTGAAGACAATATATTTTGAACACATATATTTCTAGCACTTTGGAAAGCTTAGGAATTTTGATGACACTTCATAAATAGAAGGCACTTTCGAATATAAAAGAATTTTTCAAGACTGACATTTCTGATATTTACAGTCTATCACACTATTTCTAATTTCTCTCACTAATACAAACATATGACAAACTAGAGGAACCATTAGAAAACAGAATACCAGTTTCTTACAAATGTGGTAGCCTTAAGTATATTTCTTACATAAAACACAAAAAGTTTTGGACAATATAATCTTGTACAAACACAAGAAAGGAACAAGTGAGAGAATAGTTTGTCCTCAACCATGGAAGCTGACATTTCATCAACTTGGAGCTTACATTCACACTGCCAGTTAATAGAGCCTATCCTTCCCCCCGACAAAAAAAATACAGAGGGAACCAAAAAGGATGAGATAAATTAACATTGTATGTTTACCTGCGCGAAATGACATATTCATTTTAATACATGCTTTTTCACAGTCTGCCAAAAAGTACTTGACCTTTTTCATATAGATTCGAACAATTCCCAAGAGAAGATGTCCTGAAGTTCGAAGTGCCATTTTCACCTTTTCATAATTTTCAAAGTATTAAAATAAAAATTAGATTCATTAGTCTTGTTTGGAAACTGTAGCATTTATTTTCTCTAAAAAGCATCTTCTTACTTAAATTAAACTCATTTGCATTCACCTCAAGTTGTAAAATAATAAGTATTTTTAGCATATTGAACAGAAGTAATCTGATACAGCATTTAAGTAAAGGATGTTATTGCCCGTATTATGGAAAGAATATAGGCTGTGATGTCAGGCAAACTTGGGGCCAAGCCTTGGGTCATTTGCTTATGCTAATCTACATAATCTCCCTTAACTTCATTAAAATGGCTACAATTCATTACATACTTACTTAATGCTAACCATTGTCCAAAGAGCTTTTCATACATTAATGTATTTAATTTTAACATCTATTTACAAGAGAAAAAATTCTAGACACAGTTATGTTAAATGGTATGCCCGAAGTAATACAACTATTAACTAATGAACTAAATATAAATTTTACCAACTCAAAGATTCTTAATAACCATCACACTTCCTTGAGTCTAACAGAGTTTATTTCAGGGGATAGTTGTGAAGATTAAATAAAATAGTAAACAAAGTCTAGCCCAATTACAAACAGCCTTTCAATTCTAAAAGAAATCATACATACTGTACCTTTAAAAATATTAGGATACTTAATGCAAATTGCAATGCCTGTTTTAAAGTATTCTTTTTACTATTTATAAGATCTTTCCATATTGTCTTATATATAGTCATCCTTCACAGATTCCATTGTCTCCTCATTCATTCACTCTCTAATTTATTCCTCAGGAATGCTTATTAGGTAGGTAAGATTTATACTGTGTTAGGAAATAATGAAATGTTAAAAATATAAAACATACCTTTCAACCCTCATGGATCAATCTATTTTCATAAATACTTGGAAATTTTTCTACTTTATTAACATATATAATTATTGGTATTTATTTATTATTCATACATGTTATTTTCAATATTATTAATGATTTGATATTTAATCATATATTTTACTTATTAATAATGAGTAAAGTGCATCAGAACCAAAAGGAATCATTTCAAAAGTAAAACTGTCTTGGAAATATTAATGAAATACATGTATTCTAATTGCTTTCCTTCCAAAAGTCACAGCTAATATTTACTATGATTTTTTTAACGAATGGCATACCTGTGGTGCAACAATTTGGGCAACTGCTGTCTCTAGATTGCATTCTATTACATCAGACTTTTTGAGTTTCTTCTGCCAATGAGCTGCAAGCCATACTTTGGCCAATTGTCCTTGCTGACTCAAAAGCACACGGCTGTAGAATGTATTGCCTGTGTTGCCTGTGTTGCCTGCATTCCTTATTTATATTTAAGGAAGCAGGAAGAAAGAGCAAAAAAAAATTGGATTTGATAACACATTTCAGTGCAAATTTTCTGTAAGCAAACACCTCTTTGAGTCTATAAAATAACATTTAGATTATTGCCTTTAGATATATTATTCAAAGCAATTTTGTATAAAAAAATATTATTTACAACGGTAGTACTCACTAGACACTTCATTGAAAATGAACTATACAACTTGTGGGTAAGATGGAAGCAAAAAACTGGGAGAGATCAAGGAAGAAGGGACATTATTCAAAACGTACTCTGACTTATATAATTCTAGCCATGTGTTCATCACCTTTGTAATAACAAAAATGCATGAAAGCTGGGGATATGGCCTAGTGGTAAAGTGTTTGCCTTGTATACATGAAGTCCTGGGTTCAATTCCCCAGCACCACATATATAGAAAATGGCCAGAAGTGGCGCTGTGGCTCAAGTGGCAGAGTGCTAGCCTTGAGCAAAAAGCAGCCAGGGACAGTGCTCAGGCCCTGAGTCCAAGGCCCAGGACTGGAAAAAAAAAAACAAAACAAAACAAAAAACACCAAAACTGCATGAAAAAGGAAACAGTACTTAGAATACAAAATTATAACCTATAATTATAAACTAATCATTCTAACTTAAGTCATCTTCTTAGATTTTTGTTATCATGAAAATGATAGTTGTCTTGTTCTATTTGTTAGAATAGAATTGCAAAGGAATAAATGAAGAAAACAAACAAGAACAAAACAAATATTTTGAAACAAGAATAGTAATGTTCAGTTAAAGCACATGATATTAACATACCTTTCTCTAGACCGTTGTGATAACATTGTAGCGCTCGGTTACAACGCTGAACCTGAGCAGGGATGTGTAGCACTTTGCTTCACTCCTGAAGAAAAAAAATATTGGTAACATGTAAATTATCTTAAAATGCCACTATGGAAGTTTCCTTTCGAAAGTTTCTACAAGAACCTTACATCAACATAAACACAAAGGGTGGCAGGCAGACCGTTAGAGACTAGCAGGGGCGGGCGGAGTCCACGGGGCCCACGTCCAGCTGGGAGAAGAGGACCCGGAGGTTGAGGCCGTTTAACGGTCATCCTGGAAGCTATATGGGAGGAAGTCACAGGGCGGGGAAGAGGATGAAGAGTGTGGCCTAGGGCAGGAGGCTGTGGGCTCCTTCCACAGGTGCTTACTTGAGACAGAAATCGAGGCCAGAGAGCCAGCGCAAGTGAACATTTGACACCCCCTAGACCCCGGGAACCATAAAGAAGGCGTCTTGAGTACCTGGATTACTGAAGGCCCGTGGCCATCTTTCCTCACATCTGGCCTTTGCCACGAGCTGTCGATTGAGCCAGGAGTGCTTGTTGTTATGGTACCCCTTAATACCCATCACCTCAACTGAGTATTGCCCTCAACCTCCGAGGTCCCACAAGTTTGTGCCATTTTGGGAGGGGTAGGATAAGAGAAGCTTCGAAGAGAGCCTACTTACCAAGCATTCCGCCATGGGAGGTCTGCACTAGGCGTTAACCACGTGAGGGGCGGGGCATGAGGGGCATGTTGAGCGTGGCATGGTGTCATTGGGTGGAGTCATCCAACAGGGTGATGAGCTCATGGGCTGAAGGAAGGGGAAGGGATGGGAGATGGGATCGCAGAGAACAAAGGCACATGTGCAGAGTACCCCATTCCTACCTGGTCAGTTTCAGGTGACTTCTGCTCTGGAAACTCCTCCAGTGCTTGCTCAGGAATACACAATGGACAGAGCACTGGCCCTATAATTTTCCCATTTAAAAAAAACTGCCCTTTCCTTTTCATAGCTAAACACTTTTGTAGACATGGGCCAGTAGTTTCCACTTACAACCTGGAGGTTATATTGAATCCCTTTAAATTTAGGTTTTCACATAGAAAAGATGAAAATGAAGATAATGAAAGTATCTGCACCACAAAATATTGTAATAAATAAGATGATGAGTATAAAGAGCCTGTAATAGGTGCTTCATAAAGCTTATAGATCATTATCATTGTTATCTTTATAAAGCAGGTCATTCTTATTGACTGCACTTTGGTGACCATACTTTCCATCCAAGAATAGCACAGCTTTCAATACCTGATGCTAATTGCTAAAATCTCAGAAAAATAGTAGAGCATAAGTCTGTAAAACTGGTTTTCATTTATTGAAATTAACTTTCTTTTCTGTGCTTCAAATGCTGGATAAGGCAGTTACAATTTAACAGGTACATAGAAGTGTCCAGTGCTTCTTGCTCCAAGTTACTTCTTACACCATTTTCCTCTGTCCTGTTCTGTCCCTCCACAGTCATTTCACATTTCCCTTATCAGATACATACATTAAATATCATTGCTGTACTTGTCCCCTTTTTCATCCACCCCTTTTCCACTAACACCTCTTACTATCTAATTTCAACTTCTGGCATTCATAAGCATTTGTCTCTATGTGTGATTATACAGGTGGTTGTATTTTGGACCTAAGATGACATATGAGAGAAAAATGTCTTTCTTGATCTGGCTTATTTTGCTCAATATATTTTCCATCTCCACCCACTACAAATGACATGATTTCATATCTTCTTGATGGATGCATAAAATTCCATTAGTACTCAATTTTTTATGCATGCATCCATTGTGGGACAGCTAAGTTCTTTCCATAACTTGGCTGTTGTGAACTATGCTGCAATGAACATGGGTGTGTAGGTGTCTTTGTTGTAGCAGGACACGTAGGCTTTAAGATAAATACTCAAGTCTGGTATCATGAGTCATAGAGTAATTCTATGTTTAATTTTTTGAAGAATCTCCATACAGCTTTCCATAGTTTACAATTCCACTAACAGTATATTTGGGTGCATTTTCCCCACTGACTTCAAAAGCATTTGTTGCCATTTGTGTACTTGATGATGACCACTTTGACTGGAGTGAGACAGAATGCCAATGTCATGATGATTTACACTTCTTCTATGGACAGGGATATTCTATATCTCTTCAACATCTCTTATTAGCCATTTGCATTCCTTTTTCTGCCCTTTGTTTAGCCCCTTTGTTCCTTTATTAATTGGGTTACAATTGGGAATTTAGTTTCTTAGTTCCTTGTATATTCTGATAATATGATCCTTGTCAGCTGTATAACTAATAAAGTTCTTTTCCATTCTTCAGGCTATCTTTTTAGTGAGTATGTCCTTTGTTGTACAGAAGGTTTTTTATTAATTAATTTTTATTTATTGTTAAAATGATGTACAGAAGGGTTAGTGTCATACCTAAGGCAGTGAGTCATTTCTGTCTAGTTTGTTGAACCCTTAGATTCCTATTCAGGAAGCTCCTTACCATGACCATTAGTTCTAGTGTTTCTTGCCTCTTTTCTGTAGTGGCTTCAAGGTTTCAGGTCTTATGTGGAGGTGCTTCATTCACTTTGAGTAGATATTCATACAAGTCTTCTCTATAGGATATCCAGTTTCCCCAGCACAATTTGCTGCACAGGTTGATTCCAATATATATAAAATCAGATGGCTATAAGTGTTAATTCATTTCTGGATCTCTGTATTTTGTTCCATTGGTTTCAGTTATTTGGGGTTTTTTTGCCAATACTAATTTGTTTTTGTTAGTATAGCTCTGTAATTTTTAATACTCTATAGAACATCAATATTTTATTACTTCAAATGGAGTATAGAAACCTCCCAAGGTGGCACCAAGTCTTTCTCCCAGATCTTCACTTAAATGGTCACGATATCATCCCTGAGGTGGGAAAATGGAGCTTAATTTCCATTTGAATCCTGTGTTTCCCATCCCAACGATGTGACCTTGAACAGGATGCTTTGTTTTCTTCTTGAACCATTTCCTTATCACGCAAGGGGAGAAAATTAACAACTACTTTCTGAGGTTTTCTTATGCGAAAAGTAAGGAAACATGTAAAAATGCACAGCCAGGAGCACTGTCCCTGAGCCTCTTGGTGCTCAAGGCTAGCATTCTACCACTGGAGCCAGAGCTTTACTTCTGGCTTTTTCTGAGTAATTTATTGGAGATAAGAATCTCACAGACTTTCCTGTGCAGACTGGCTTTGAACCATGATCCTCAGAGCTCAGCCTCCTGAGTAGCTACAATTATAGGTGTGAGCAACCAGTGCCTGGCTGCCATTCCAACTTTTGTTTGATTAGTATTTTCTTTGTACATAGGTTTCTATTTTTTAGTTTTTATCTATTTCACTATGCCTAATGTGGATTTCTTGTGGATTTCTCACATCTACTAAATCTATTTTATCCACTCTGAATAATTTCTGTTCTGATCAATGTATTCACAGTACTTGTTTTTCCTGTGATTGTTGACATGTTTCTATTTAGATTCCCATTTCATTTCTGTTTATTGTTTATTCCCTTTATTCTATCCTTTTGTTTCCCTTTATTGCCTTCCTGTAATATTTGAACTTATTATAGAATTCCATTAAAGTTTATTCTGCTTTTACAATTTTTTGCTGTAAGTTATGAATGGTTGCTCAGGAGATCACAAAATGCTCCTTATGGTACAACTTACAATCACAATTTTTCCACTTCTAGTGAAATATAGAAAACATACCTCATATAGGTTCCTTTACTCTTTCTGCTTTATGTTGTAGTTGTCTTGTGTATGTCATATATACATTAAAATCCCAACAGACAATGATATAATTATTACTTTCAACAATCTGAACTTGCAAAACATATTTTAAAGAATTCAAGGGGAGATTAGTCTATTAAATTTACTCAGGTGTTTAATTTTTTTGTTGTCCAAGTATCCTTTTGGTAAAAATGTCCTTTTGGGTCTGGGAATATGGCCTAGTGGTAGAGTGCTTACCTCACATACATGAAGTCCTGCTTTCGATTCCTCAGCACCACATATATAGAAAAAGCCCGAAGTGGCACTGTGGCTCAAGTGGTAGAGTGATAGCCTTGAGCAAAAAATAGCCAGGGACAGTGCTCAGGCCCTGAGTTCAAGCCCCAGGACTGGCAAAAATGTCCTTTTTGTGTGAAGAACTTTCTTCAGAAGTTCTTTTAAAAGCAGTTCTGCTAACAATGAGTTCTCTCCATTTTTCTTTGCCTGAAAATATCCTCATTTTACATTCATTCCTGAAAGATATCTCTGCTAGGTATATAATCCTGTTAAGAGTGCTCTTTCTGTTGGAAATTTATTAAATGTTCTCTGACTCCTTCTGCCCTCTAATATTTCCATGAGAAATATATAATTATTCAAACCATTATTCCCATACAACTCATACAATAAATACATCATTTTTCTGAGTTGTTAGTGTGTACTGGGGCTTGAACTCTGGGTATGGGTGCTGCTTTTTAGCTTTTTTTACCCTCAAAGCTACTACTCGAGCCACAGCTCTACGTCTAACTTTTTGGTGGCTAATTAACGAAAAAAGTCTCATAGACTTTCCTGCCTAGGCTGGCTTTGAATCGCGATCCTCATAGCTCAACTTCCTATGTAGTTAGGGTTACAGACACAGGACAATGGCATCTGGCTACCTCTGACTTCTTTTTCAAGATTACTTTATTGGTTTTCAGATCTTTAATAATAATTTAAAATATTATATAATTAAATATTACTTTTACCTGGAATTCACCAGAAGACTGAAACTTTTACCTTTATTTGTTCTGCTCTGTTTTGATTCCTACTTCCCACAGTTTCATCTGCATAAGGATCCAGAGGAGAGATAGAAGGAAAAAAAGGAGAAAATATCAACAGGAGTTAACCTACCTCAAGACAAGAGCTACTCTGATTGGAGAACTTTGTCCTCCCTCAGAGTTTTATGTACCTGTAGCTTCCTAATATCTAAGCCTTCACTGCTGATTACCAGGAGACTGGTTTGTGAGGAAATGGAGAAAATATTTACAGACAAAAGAACAATTCTTCCCACTCTTCTTACTCTAAGCACCAGATGTCTCCTTTCCTCTTCTTCATGTCAGACCTACTGTTTGAGAGTTATCACTGTGTTGAGTCCCAATTTCAGAATTTCTTCTATCTTAACATCGGGATAGGAGAGATATCAGAGCAAACAAAAGTGGTCAACTCCTCACTATAGTGTTTCATCAAAATCTGGCATTCTTCTGATGTCCTTGCTAGTGTTTGTTCTTCAGAACGCTCAAGGTTCTGAAGAAACCCTACGTGTTTCTCGGACAGGTCTTATTGATACATTCCAAGGGAGAGTGGTGCTTACTCAGAATTAGAATAGAAATTGGTTTTGAAACTAAAAGGAATTTAAGTGTTTCCCAGGGCCTCCATATCCTGACACTTGACAGTCTGCTCTTCATTTTTTAATTTGTGATAGGACTTACTGAGGTCATGGATATGTGGGGCTGATTAACATTTTGTCCACAGCAAACACTACACATATGATTGAAGAAATAAACACGGAAGACATTACCCGTGATCGTTTCTGATGGTATGAATATAGCTTTGTAGAAGAGTGCCTTCATGTCCTACACAAGGCTCTGAGCTCAAACACTAGCAACATAATAACAGTTTCTGATTATCTCATCTACCTCTATAGCAACATGAGGAGGGAAGAATCTCACATGATGTCAGCATTCTTAGATTTCATAAACCCTGGTCTTGGTTTTATTCTTGGATACTGGCCAGGTTTCATTACTAAAAACATCGGATTTTCATGGGTGACATTGGATTTGTTGCATAATGGGTGTGTCTACCCAGAATGCTATGCAAACAGAATCCCATACTTACAGGGCAATCCCACTGTGTTTTCAGTGTGCTTGCAGATTTCAGGAGCAATCAACCTCCCAGATGATCATGTCAACTTAATTCACAGTCCATGCTATATGTAGAATGCAAAATATGGAAAATGGGGCCAGGGGGCTGGGGATATAGCCTAGTGGCAAGAGTGCCTGCCTCGGATACACGAGGCCCTAGGTTCGATTCCCCAGCACCACATATATAGAAAACGGCCAGAAGCGGCGCTGTGGCTCAAGTGGCAGAGTGCTAGCCTTGAGCGGGAAGAAGCCAGGGACAGTGCTCAGGCCCTGAGTCCAAGGCCCAGGACTGGCCAAAAAAAAAAAAAAAAGAAAATGGGGCCAGGAGAAGCTCTCTGCTTGTTCTCACAAAAATAGTAGCTTTCTCATGAAGACTTGTTCCCTCCCACACTACAAAATCAGCTTGAGAAATCCCCTAAGAAACCAGCATGTTCCTTTCCTTAGAGTCCTCACTGGGCTGCAGGTCCAAGTTTGGTTCCATTCTGCATACTCTTGCTAGAGAAGCAACTTTCCGAGCCAGTCTTTTTCACCACGCCCCTTACTGGCGTGGTCTCTACCAGACCCTCCCTGATCATTTTGGCCCCACCCCTTTACTGACTCACTAACCAAGCCCCGCCCACTGAAACTTAAGGAGAGCACGCTGACATCTGATTTTCTCATAGTGGGGTACATGTCATAAACCTCTGACTATTACCAGCTTCTAGAAACAGAGGTAGACCGGCTGCCTGTCCTCAGCCAGCACAGTGTTTGCAGAGGCTGCGAAGTTTCAGTCATGGTGGACTGGTATCCCCATTTTGACTCTCAGTTCTACCTCCTACTGGAAGGTGAAATCGAACTGAATGTTGAGTCTGGAGAAGGAGCTGCTTCCGGCGCTCATTTTCGTGAGGGGGTTGTAGGCCTCATGGAAGACCTGAGGCTCATAGGTGAGCTGGGGTATGAAGGTGACAGGAAGCAAGAAAAGGAAGGAAACCACAATGATATTGACAAGAACCATGTGGGCCCTGGCACATGTGAGGAGCCTGGGCAGCTGCTACTCCCAATGCCTGAACCGCCGGAGCCATGGGACTCTAAACAAGAGTCTGAACATCTGTTTTATCAAGAGTCTGACCAGCTGCTGCGGCAAGATTCTGAACATCTGAGGCCACAACTGCCTGAACAGCAGGTATTTCAAGAGCTTAAACCTCTGCTATGTCAAGAGCCTGGACAACAGCTGTGTCCAGATCTTGAACAGCTTCTGTCTCAAGAGCCTGAACAACTACTGGCACAAGCGTCTGAACAGCTGCTGTATCAAACGCCGGAACAGCTGCTGTATCAAGAGCTTGAACATCTGCCGCAGCAAGTGCCTGATCAGCTGCTGTCTCTAGAGCCTGAGGAGCTGCTATCTCAAGAGCCCGAGGAACTTCTTTCTCCAGAGCCTGAGGAGCTGCTGTCTCCAGAGTCCGAGGAGCTTCTGTCTCAGGACCTTGGACACCTGCAGCCACAAAAGCCAATACAGCCGTGTCAGAAGCCAGGGTCCTTGCCTGCGGTAGTTCAGAGGCCACAGCACAAGCGCGAAAGGTCACAGCAGATCCGCTGCAAGCTGGTATCTTGGCAACTAGAAGAATTAGAACATGTTTTCCAGAAAATTCAGTACCCTAATTTTCACATGAGGTCAGTGGTTGTTTCAAAAGGTTTCTGACCTCCATGAGTTCATTCCCACTTCTCCATAGCTTTTCCTGCATTCTGGTTCCTCTCCCTCTTGTTCTAAGAACACTGGGCTCTTCCACCTGCATTGGCAGGGAGGGGATGATGGGCTACTATGGGGACAGGGGTGTGGGGGGGCATGCTTTATGAGGTCAAAGTCATTATTTTACTGAAATAGTGATGAGGAACAAGTCTGGAGAAAGAATGGCAGCCCCTCGTTTTCTTTTCTTTTTATTTTGAAATATGATTAAAAAACACACGATATTTAGTCTCTAAACAAGTTTTGAAGCATAGAACTTACTAACAAAGAGTTTTCATGTTGTTGGAGGTCAGGTTTCCATAATTCTCTTAATTTTTCCAATCAAAAACTCCATGCCCATTAAACAGCAAGCCCTTTCTCCAGTCTACCTCAGTTTCTGACACCTATCACATTTTCTTTTTTTTTTTTTTGGCCAGTCCTGGGCCTTGGACTCAGGGCCTGAGCACTGTCCCTGGCTTCTTCCCGCTCAAGGCTAGCACTCTGCCACTTGAGCCACAGCTCCGTTTCTGGCCGTTTTCTGTATATGTGGTGCTGGGGAATCGAACCTAGGGCCTCGTGTATCCGAGGCAGGCACTCTTGCCACTAGGCTATATCCCCAGCCCACATTTTCTTTTTTTGAATATTATTTTAGGTACCTCATATCTGATCAGTCACATAGTATTTGTGCTTTTTGTGACAGAATCACTTCACTAAGCATAATGTCCTGACATTTTCTGTTGTAGAATGATAGAATTTCCAGCCTTTTTCTGTAAATATTTTTTTTCTTATCGTCAAAGTGATGTACAGAGAGGCTACAGTTTCATATGTTAGGCATTGGATATATTTATTGTAGTTTGTTACCTCTTCCCTCAATCCCCCCTTCCCCTCCCCCTTTCCTTCTCCCCCCCCCATGAGTTGTTCAGTTGGTTTACACCAAATAGTTTTGTAAGCATTGCTTTTGTAATCGTTTGTCTTTTTACCTTTTGTCTCTCTATTTTGTTATTTCCTTTCACTTCCTTAGTTCTAATACCACTATATTTTGTAAATATTTTTTATTGTTATTGTGAAGGTGATGCACAGAGAGTTACAGTTACATAAATTAGGTGATTACATTTCTTTTCAATGTCACTTCTTCCCTCACTCTCTCCCAGTTTCTCCTTCCAGTCCCCACTCACAAGTTCTATAGTTCATTCTCAACAGTATCCAATGAGTACACTACTATATTTGTTCACCCTTTGTTCTTCCACTTGTGTGCCCCACTCACCCTCCAAAGACAGATAAATGAACAAAGAAGACAAGAAGACAACAAAATCAACAACACTGGAAAAATCTCTTGTTTCTATTTCCTGAATTTCTATCCTTTTATTTCTAATTTTATGCTACTGGAGATTGACCCCTGGAATTTGCTCATGCTAGAAAAGCATTTGAGCCATGCCTGCATACCTTCCTGGTTTTCTTGCTTTTGAGATAGGCTCTTGGCCACTTTTCTAGCCCATGATCTTTCTGTTTCTGCCTCCTACTTGATAGGATTGCAGCAAAAAGGAAGCACACTCAACTGAATATCAAAAACTGTTACTATTCCACTGCATGACTGTAGCATGTTTGCTTTTATCGCCATCTGTGGAGAGCCATCTAGGCTGTGTTTGCCTTGTGGCTCTTGTAAATAGTGCTGCAATGAACATCAGTGGACAAGTAATCAAGTCTTGATTTTCAGTTCTGTGTGCATACCATGAAAGGGAATTACTGGGTCACGTGACAATTTTATATTTAATGTTTTGAGGAACCTCCATTCCCTTTATGCTAGTGGCAACCCAATTGGATACCTTTTGTTGTTTTTTAATTATATTTTACTGTCTTTAGTTGTACAGAGTTGTCATTCAATAAAGCCGTTTATGAATACAATGCATCTTAACCATGCATTTCATAAGTACCTGCCATCATTCCCAAACCACCTCCTCCCACAATTTTCTTAATTTTGTAGAAAAGGCATTGAGATTTTTTTTAATTTTTGCCAGTCCTGAGGCTTGCCTGGGCCTGGGCACTCTCTGAGCATCTTTTGCTCAAGGCTAGCACTCTACCACTTGAGCCACAGTGCCACTTCTGGCTTTTTCTGTGATTAATTGGAGATAAGAGTCTCACTTTCCTGCCTGGAATGGCTTCAAACTGTGATCCTCAGATCTCAGTCTCCTGAGTAGCTAGAATTGCTGACATGAGCCATCTGCACCCAGTTCAGGATAACTTTTTATTTAAATTTTATTGTAAAGGTGATGTACAGAGGGGTTACAATAACATGTCAGGTAATGAGTACATTTCTATTTGAGTAGTGTCACCCACTCCCTAGTTTTCTCTGTTTTTCCCTCCCAACCCCTCTCACCCCCAAGTTGTACAGTTAATTTTTAACATAGTGTCTAGTGAGTATCATTGCTGAATTTTGTGACTTCTCGCCCCCCACCGTTTTTCCCTTCATTTTTCTACCCCATCCCTTTGACCTTGCCCCCCACCTTTTGAGTACCTATTTTCTGATATTTTGTTCGACTGTGACTTAGCATTTCTCAGGAGTTATGCCATTTGAGTTCTCCCCTGAATATACCCTATTTCAATTAATAGCTTTATATATACTAGCATACCACTCCAAAGGGTTTATTTACACATTTATAAATTGATTCTAGCTTCCACATATGAGAGAAAATATGCATCCATTGTTTCTCTGGGCCTAACTTACCCAAGATGATATTTCTTTTTTTCTCATTGGTTGTGAGGCTTGAACTCAGGGCCTGGGCGCTGTCCTTGAGCTCTTTTGCTCAAGGCTAGCATTCTACCACTTTGAGCCACCGCATCACTTCCAGTTTTCTAGTGATTAATTGGAGATAAGAGTCTCATGGACTTTCCTGCCCAAACTGGGTTTGAACCACCATCCTATGATCTCAGCCTCCTGAGTAGCTACGATTACAGGTGTGAGCCACCAGCACCCAGCCCAATTCCACATTTCTATCCACAGGACATAAGCTTTCCAATTCCTCAACTTCACTAGTACTTACTATTTTCTGGATGATGATAGTAGCCATCCCTCTAGGTGGGACAGAACCATGTCTGCATTTCCCTTTTTGATTAGTGATGTTGAACATCTTCTCATGTGCTTTCTATTAATACATCTTTTTGAAGGAATAGCTTTTTAAGTTCTTTGCCTGCTTAAAACTGGGTGGAGATTTTGGTTACTGATTTGTTACAGTTGTTAGTTATATGATTTACAAATGTTTTGTCTCATATACTTGCCTTATCATTATCCCAATCAAGTTCTTTGATACAAAGAAGTCTTCATTTTTTTGTGCAGTGTTGGAGTTTGACCTCAAAGTCTTGTACTTGTGCTGGCTCACTTTTCACTTTTGATATAGTCTGATTTATCTATTTCTACTTTTATCGCCTGGGCTGTTCATCTGATGTGTGTGTAACATTTTACTGGGATCATGTTTAGAGGAATGAAATCCAGTCATATAACTACAGCCCTATAGAATTCCTGTATGTAAATCTTGTATAAACTAGTACCTCATAGATTGATTCATTTGTTATTATTTTTAGATAGTGCTAACTATGGTGGCATGCACTTATCACAGCATTGGTCCATTGAAGACAGGAGTATGTCATGTTTAGTGTCAGCTTGGTCTATGTATCAAGTTCCAGGATACCTTAGAAAAAATCCATAAGTAAAACAAAGCCATAACAACAAAATAGGTAGCATATTGACTACAAAACTCATAAGAAACCTTAAATTTAGGGATGAAGTGAAATCATTTATAAAGCCATACAGATTCTGGGAAATAAAAACATACCTTTCACGCAATAGAGGGGTTCAACTTGTTTAAAGTATACTGCGTACAACTATGGAATTATTAGTCATGATGAAACCCCTTTTTAGAATTAATGTATGCTAATAAAATGCTTGTTATAAAAATATACTTATTTAAAATGCACTGTTCAATAAACCTTGAGAAATGTGTACCCTAGTGTAACTAGAACCAGAATGAAGACGTAGAACATTTCTAGCACAAAAAAAGAAAACTTACCTTTGATATGTGAGATACTATTAAGTGTGAAACCAAGTATAGGAGGGACGGGGCTGGGAATATGGCATAGTGGTAGAGTGCTTGCCTAGCATGCATGAAGTCCTGGGTTCGATTCCTTACTGTAATGGCACTGTGGCTCAAGTAGTGGAATGCTAGCCGTGAGCAAAAAGAAGCTCAGGGACAGTGCCCAGGCCCTGAATTCAAGCCCCAGGACTAGAAAAAAACACATTACATTACATTTTTATCAATAACACCAAATGTGAACACTTGTGCATTTTTCCCTACAGGAGATATCTTGCAGGAATCATCAATGCGACTGAAGTACGAGTGAAGGTAGTAAATCTGAAACAAGCATTTTGTAATGTCAACTGAAAACCTATTTCAGGACTTAGTTTTGTCAAAGGCATTTTAAGTCCACATGATTTATTGTTGTGTTTTGCATTTTATTGGTGTGTATTGTACTTTATTACTTTACATTGACAAAGAAATATTTAACTTTGGATTTTTTTTTTGCCAGTCTTGGGGCTTGAACTCAGATCCTGGCTGATGTCCTTGAGCTTCTTTCACTCAAGGCTAAAGCTCTACCACTAGAGCCACAGTACCACTTCCAGCTTTTTCTGTGTATGTGGTACTGATGAATCTAACCCAGGGGTTTGTGCTAGGCAAGCACTTTACCAATAAACCACCTTCCCAGCCAGAACCTTGAATATTTGTGGAAGAAAATGAACCAAGTAAACTCCACGTTTGTTCTTTGTTCTTTCCCATTATTGGAGAAAATATAATGTCCTTGTGAAAAAGCCTAGCAAGCTGGCAAAAATAAATAAATATAAATAAAACAGAAAAGGCCAAACAAAAGTAACAAACTACTTCTTTTATTGTGTATACCACATACGCATATGTGACATAAAATACAATTATATGCATTTACAATACATACATGTGTGTATCTAGATAATTAATTTAATTAATAATTAAATAATTAAAGTTCCAGTGTTGTATGTAAAGTAGGTGTGCTTAAGGGCACTGCTGTGTGAATTCAGCAACTCAGTATGACCTTGGAAATATTCAGATTCCCACAGGAAACTGGAGGGATAGGATAACAAGATTCAATGTTACTAAGTGACTAAAAGCCAAGCTTGAGGAACTTGATAACAGATATATTGAGAAAAAAGAATAACAGGGATAACAAATATATTTAGAAAAGAAAACAATTACTGAACATTTCACTAATGTGAGACTGAGATGGAAAGATAGTTCAAAAATCCAAACGTCTGTTAGTTCTCCTTTCCTTTCTAAGTTTTTGGTAATGTAATTTTCTATCATGGCATCTTGTGGCTGCTTGAAAACATTTCCCACAAAATGACATATTTTAAAGAGGGCCACCCTTGATACCTTTGACAGTGTGTCTCAAGAGGAGCCAAATAAAAAGAATCATATTGAATTAAACTCAGTTGATCTAAGAAAAGTAAAATTCTAAGAATGAAATTATACACAGTCAAAAGACATCTTGTAGATTCACCATTAAATATATGTGTCTTGTCTTAGTAACTTCTGATAGGGAACTTTTTCTATCCTTTGTGCATTTTTTGGAATATGTTTTGGGGTGTGGTCTTTACTTCAGGATAGATTTACTCCTGCCTTAACTTCAAAAATTTTCACTGCCCAAGACAATGATGACAAAGCACAGTACCGAATAGCAAATACAAGAAGAAAGAAAACTCTGGAGCTGGTGGCTAACACCTTTAATCCTAGCTACTCAGGAGGCTTAGAACTAAGAATAAAGGTTCAAAGCCAGCCCAAAAAGTCCATGAATCCAATTAAGAAGAAAAAAGGAAGAAGTGATGCTGTGGCTCAAGTGATAGAGTGTTAGCAAAAAAAAATCCCAGGGATAGCACCCAAGCCCTGAGTTCAAACTCCATAACATGCACAAATTAAAAAAAAAAAAGGAAAGGGAAAAGCCAGGTATTGGTAGCTCATACCTGTAATCCTAGCTACTCATGAGGCTGAGATCTGAGGATCGCTGTTTGAAGCCATCCAAGGCTTCTTATCTCCATTAAACTACTCAGAAAAAGCCAGAAGTAGAGCTGTGGTACAAGTGGCAGAGTGCTAGCCTTGAGCACAAAGAGGCTCAGGGACAGTGCCCCAGGACTGGCAAAAAAAGGAGGGGGAGAAGATCAAGGTGACCTCATTGTTCCCTCTGCTCAGGTGCAAATGTGAGTTCAGGGATGGCAACAGGCTGCAGATCTGGTTATGGGGCATACAGAACAGCAGCCCCTCTACTGAGGCAGGCCAGTGAGTACTTATGTCCTAACACAACAGGTTTTAATCCAAAGTCAGGTCTAGCTCTGATTGAAGAAAATGAAAGTAAAAGTATAGTGGTTTTCAAGACTGGTAAGGAAAGGGCAGAAGAAAACGAAAACTGCAGGCACTGTGAAACTTTTTCCCTTGCTTTCACTATTCTCTCATGGGACTTCTAAAGAGACTATGAGCTACAGGAAACACATAAAAAGCTTCCATACTCTCACTAGTTTCCATAACCTACACCATGAATTTCCCAACTTTATTGTATAATTTCTCCCTTTATTTTGCAAACATAGTATTTGTGTGCAATATCATATACTAATAGGTAAACATAACACTAGATCCATATTAAGTATTGAATATTGGGAAAACAGGCCCTATATGGGCCATACAAGTCAGCCACTTGACAGGTTTCTTATGTTCAGGAAGACTTCACCAATCATAGGCCTCAATCCCCTCCATGGGAGTTTAGATCTACTGGCCTTCTCCATACTACATATCCATGTAGCAAAAGGAAGTGTCAGAAAGAGAGAGAGAAAAAGAGAAAGAGACAGAGAATGCCCTTTGTGTCCCTTACAATTTACAGTTTGAGAATTTCCAGAGTCATTAAATATAATGGAGCCTAATTTACCAGGAGGCTGAATGTTGAAACAATAGTGACATCTGACAGGTAATTTTTCCTGTTTACTTTTTCATAAACAGCAGATTTTAGAGGAGGTATGGATTGTGTATGTCACTTCTCCTCCACATTGGTAGCCACCATCTCCCTAAAATGCTATTCTCACCATTTCGCATCTAGACTTAGTAAGGGATGGGCTTTGGATGTGCTGCTTGAGCAGCAGGACCCTGGGTGTTCTGGATGCTAGGCAAGGAGTACTAGGTCAGGATTCCGAGTGTATAACTGAAGTACAATGAGCTTTATCCTGAGACCAATATGTTTGGAGAATATGGAGAGTGTAGGCTTGGTAAAAAGCACTCTCTATTTTTTTCTAAATTTGGAGAGAGCAAAGATATTTGAGAGTTTTCGTTCATTCAGGTTAATTTGGTCACAACTTTTTCTAATGCTATGGACTACACAGTCAAAGCAGTGTCCAAGTTTCCCATGCCAGGCTTCCTTTTAGTTCTCAGGACTTTTCAGGGAATCAATGATCACTTAGATACCTTTGAAGGTTGCCTTCTCTTTGAACTCCCAATTGCTCCTCTTACTTACTACAGACTTCATGCCAAGACTGGCCTTAAAAATGGGGATCTGGAGCTGGGAATGTGGCTTAGTGGTAGAGTGCTTGCCTAGCATGCATGAAGCCCTGGGTTCGATTCCTCAGCACCACATAAACAGAAAAAGCCGGAAGTGGCGCTGTGGGTCAAGTGGTAGGGTGCTAGTCTTGAGCAAAAAGAAGCCAGGGACAGTGCTTAGGCTGAGTCCAAGCCTCAGGACTGGCAAAAATGGGGCGCTATTCCATTCTATATAATTTTTAATGGACCCCACAGTCTATGACTTCCAAATTCCACAGAAACAAAGTGAAAGTATTCCTGAGATGGTAGTAAGAGGCAGCTAGACAACTGATGGAACTTTTCAGGATACAGAATTTCCTTTATCTTGTTGCCAGACATTGAGTTAAACTGAAACAAATTATAAGCTATGCCTAAATCATATAAATGGAAGAAATTAGTTCAAAAAATACTCAAACTGAAAGGAGGAAAGTATTGAACTTATCTGAGAGCCCGTTGTGACTAAACTGAGAGAAAGCTTGTGGTAGTTCCTAAAGTAGCTATTCTTGCTGTTTGCATTGTGGTTGTTTGTAATGCTGGGAGTAAAATTCATGGCCTCACACAGTCCAGCCCTGACTCCACCATGAATCCACATAGCCCCTTAAAGGATTAAAACAGTAACAAATAGCTGCTCTATGCAATTTAAGAACTCAATGGCGGGGCTGGGGATATGGCCTAGTGGTAGAGTGTTTGCCTCTTATACATGAGGCCCTGGGTTCGATTCCTCAGCATCACATATATAGAAAAGGCCAGAAGTGGAGGTGTGGCTCAACTGGTAGAGTGCTAGCCTTGAGCAAAACTAAGCCAGGGACAGTGCTCAGGCCCTGAGTCCAAGCCCCAGGACTGGCAAAAAAAAAAAAAAACAGAACTCAATGACATACTAAGTTACATGTTGTGTATTTTTTTCCTTATATTCATGATACAGCACATTAAACCAATCCCTTTCCCTCTGGTTGCAGAGTTGGTTCAAAAATAGGAGAGTCAAGTATAGAAAAATGATGAAGAAAACAATGAACAGTGATGATAAACAAATTCACCTCCAGAATGAGAATTTGGAGGAAGCAGAGTGTCATCCTTCTCCAGGACCCAAATGAAGGTCATTTCTTCTAGTGCCACCAACATCCGAATCACCCATACCAACCTATCACCATAATTTACTTGGCACTTATATCACCATTAAAGAGATGAAGTCTCAGTATTTGTGTGTTTGTGTATATTTGCACATGTCTGTGTCTTATGGAGTTGGAGAAATATGAAGGTAAATTGTTCATAAAATGCCACTGAAGCAAAATTTAAAGGTCTCCTTTCATGAAGTGACGTCTCTGAGCCACCATCCAGGTTCTGCACAGCACAGATGTTTCCCAAGTGTCATGGCGGTTTCCACTGACTCATACTTTCTCTCTGTGCTCTCATCTGCCTTACTTGCCTGTGGTCTTCCTCTTTGGGACCACAAACATGATGTACAAGGAAGGGCAGGGAAAGTCTTAATGAAAGGATAGTGTGTTTCCACACAGGCTGCATTCCCTTCAACACTGCCAGAGAAACTTCTTCCGAGGCTGTTCATAGGATCCACGGTAGGAGGCAGCTGTACATTAACCTAGGCAGCTCCAAATTCTATTCCATTCCATCCTTTTTCTTGGGAGTCACCAGGGCACCAGGAACTATTCCAGCTCATAAATTTCACTGCTCAGAACAGTAACTGGGCTGGGGATATGGCCTAGTGGCAAGAGTGCTTGCCTCGTATACAAGACAATTCATCCAGGCCACAGTGATCCTTTGAAAACCTCTTTTCGAATACACTTGAAAATTCAGAACAAAATGAATACATCTGTAGCTGTGTAGAGCTTACCAAACTGTAAGTAAGAGGATATAAAACATTTTTTAAAACTATAGCAAGCAATGAGATTTAAATAATAAACTTTTTAAATTGTGAGAAATGATTATAAAAGCCACAGCGGATTATAAGATGACGCTCATGTTACCAGGTGCAGCACTTATTCATGAAAAGTCTTCATTTCATGAAGAAACTAATCAATTCTTCAATGTACTCTCTCTCTGGATTTCTGTGATATAAAAATAAAAGTGCTGGGCACCGGTGGCTCACACCTATGATCCTAGCTCCTTAGGAGACTGAGATCTAAGGATTGAGGTCAAAACCAGCCCAGAAAGGAAAGTCTGTGAGACTCTTATCTCCAGTTAATGACTAGAAAACTGGAAGTGGCATGTGCCTGAAATGGTAAAGTGCTAGCCTTGAGCTGAAGAGCTCAGGGACAACGCCCAGCCCCAGAGTTCAAGTCCCATAACCAACAAAACACACACACACACACACACACACACACACACACACACACACACACAGAGTTTACATCATTTCATCAGTAAATGTGTGTGTGTTCTAAAAAATTTGAACATGTGACCAGGCTTCTTTCTCTTATGCCACACATTATTAATATGTGCAGTTGCTCACTATGCTTCTCCCTGATATTATCACAGGCCACTTTCTCCTCACCATGTGGTAATCAATCTTGTATTGTCCTTCCACCCTTCGCATCCTAACCACTCTGTCAGAAGATCTGCAGCAACTTCATACTAGGTATTAAAAAATCAGTAGGCACTAATTGGACCCTATGGCTCAGTTGTTACCATTTGCAGAGTGACTAATTAACGCAATGGTAATCCTCATTCATTTAAAGCTAAGGAATGAACTGGCTTTATGAAGGTCTTTTTCAGACCTTCATCTCATTGGCGTTTACTGTTAAATAAAAAGCAACCATCTTCAAACATCAGGCAGCTTTCCTAGTCTCATGAATGTTAGAAGGCAGAAGCACAACCCAAAGTCTGGGAAAGTAGAGGAGATCTTAACCAAATGGTTAATCTTAGAGGACACACAGCACAGGAGACCCTTTCCATGCCTGAATGAGGGCCACAGGCAGATGAAAGGAGGCAGGTGCATATCTTGGCAGTTGTGGAAGCAGGTTGTGAAGCTTTTCAAGTGGCCAATCAGCAAACCTACTGTGGATATATGGTTGGTTCCTTGTACAATAGGAGACCTGAGCTTCTGGAGTGGAGGAGAGCACATGAGAGTTTAAACAGCCCCAGTATCTCTGTTGTGAACCATGACCCCACTTGACAGTCCTGGCCAGGCGCCTGGACTCACAACAAAGTCATATGGCACTTTCTCCCTGCTTGGAAAAGCTGTGCTTTTGATGCATATCAAGGAACAATAGGAAACAGCAAAAGCACAATTATCAGAATTTCAAGTGTGATGAGGGCATTTGAGAAGAGAATAATAACTTGTTGGCAATTAAGTCAGAACTTCTGTCAAAATTTTTTTCATTGTTGTTGTTATTTTTAATGTACTATGTGAAATTATTTCTTTTTTCTTTCCTTTGTCTTTCCTATGGTTTATCCTCTATTTTCATTGTATTTGATTTTGGTACCCTGGGTATTGTATATACATTTATCTGAATTAGGGAAGGGAAGGGGAACATCAAAATGGTGAGACAAAGGACAAAGGGCAAACCAGAGCAACAGCAATACTCACAAGACAATATGTTGGAAATCTGTACAACTTGGGGGTCGGGGGGGTGCTTGGGAAGAGGGAAATGGGAGAAAAGGAGAGAGAAACAAGTTTGACAAGAAATGTACTCACTACCTTACATATGTAACTGCAACCCTTCTGTACATCACCTTGGCTATAAAGTTAAATTTAAATATATATATATGTAGAATATGAAAAAATGTGTCTGCTATGGCAGATAGGGTGCATGCAAGGCAATGAGAAGGAACACAAGGAGACAGGACCCAAAGCATTCCATCAGGAAAGGCCTGATCGTGGGTACACAGTCAGGTGACTCCACAGTGACCAGGAACATGTGTTTCAAGGTGGTTGCTGATGCATCCAGGAACCAACCTACAACTGGATGAGTGCTGATATCAGGAAGGCACTGACAGCAAAAGTCCTGTCTGAGAAATCCGAAGATTTTCCTCTTATGATTATTCAAAATGTTTGATGAAAGTGAGTACAGGTGGCTCATGCCAGTAATCCTAGCTGCTCAGAAGGCTGAGATCTGAGGACTGAGGTTCAAATCCAGGCCAGGCAGGAAAGTTGTGATACTCTTATCTCCACTTAACCACCCAAAAGCCAGAAGTGGAGCTGTGGCTCAAACTGATAGAACACTAGCCTTGAGTACAAAAGCTCAGGGACAGCACCCAAGCCCTGAGTTCAAGCCCCAGGACTAGCACCAAAGAAACAATTCTTTTTAGACCGAGGAGCTACCAGGAAGGCACTGGGCTACACAATATCATCTAGGTCTCAAAAGGGCTCTCAAGGGACACAGTAATTTCTATAATTATGTGCCTTCAATATTGTCAGAGAGGGAAATAAAATTCAATAATTTATCAGAATCAAGAGGTAGTTGAGCCAGCTATACAACTAGAAACCCAGTTTTGAAGGTCACCTTCTTACTGTACTCATCATAAGCTGCAATGAAACAAAGCATACCAAAGCTGCTCCTAAAGACCTCAAATTCCATTTAAAAATTGCAGTAAAAAGATAACATCCATACCAAATGACTGCCTTTATCTGATCTCTCCTGCTCCCATTCCCATCCTGGCCATCTTCTTAAGCAATACCTCACCACACAGTGAGGAGTCTCACAAGTATGGATATTATTCTCCCCAATTCATGAGCTCAATCCCTGCCCCAGAGTATAGTATAGTATAGTATATACTATACTATATATGTATAGTAGAGGGATAGTACAATCAAAGATCAAGGTATGGTTCTAGCTCACCATGTCCGTGCTCAGTGGCTTGGCCTGAAGGGTCACAGGCAACCTTCTCACTGTGATTGTATGTATGCTCATCAGCACAGACTCCTAATCTTGTGCTAGTCTCCTTTTTCCCCCAAATTATCTAGTATAATTAACGTTTTCTAGTACTTCTGAGCCAGAATAAATTGAAGATGACCTTATTTCTCTCCACCCTCCGTTGCTTTTCATGGAGCACAGAAACAAGCTCCTAGGCATATATCTAACACCAACATTAGGTTATGCTGTCTTATAGAGGTACAAATGGGTGTCTTGGTGTTCGTCTAGGGAATGTAACAACAACATCTGGACATGAACACAGTGAACTAGACCTTTAAAAGCCCCCTATAAATCCTCTCATTCCCTAGCACTGCGGGTGTTCCTGAGCTACTCACTATCAGGATTCTTAAGCTTCCATTTTATCAAGCATCTCAATACTTGAACAGAAATGAACAGATAATGCTGCGAAAGAGGAACAGTATGTCCACTCTGTGCTTGTTCCCTACAGGGGACATTCTGCTCCACCCTGCCTTTTCAGTCCCACACCCCAGATTGGAAACTTTGTTTTCTCTCAGGCAGTCACCAGGTTGGCTCCACCAGCCCCTACCCAAGCCCCGCCCACTGAAACTGTCTGTCTGCTTAAAAGGCAAGAGTATTGGCCAGAAGGAGACAGAGAGCCTGTGGACACAGCAAAGGAACTAGCACAGGCTCGTCCTTAGGGTCCTCACTGAGCTGTAGGTAGAGTAGGAAGACAAGTTAGGTATCATTTCGTGATTGTCCCCTAGATGGGACATTCTGCTCCACGGAGCCCTTGTAGTCCTGCATTGGAGTGGCAAATTTGTTTCCTCCCAGGTCTTTGCCAGGTTGCCCACTGGTGCAACTAAGCAAGTCCTACCTTCTGTGACTGTCTTTCTGTTTAGAAAGCCACTAGTAGTCCCCAGGAGTGGATTCTGTGTGTGCAGGACATTTGCAACTAGGACAGCTTTGGTGCATTTCGTGGACGGCCTGAGGACTTCGGCAGACTTCCAGCGACGCGCGGCGATTATGCCTCCCATCAGGCCCACGAGGGGGGTCTACGCCACGAAGATGATAGCTAGACCTGAGCTAGGCCCGGCCATGACTTCAGCCATTACCATACGGGAGCTCTATGAGAAGGAAATTTTGGCTGAGCCTGAGCCGGGTGGAGCAGACAGCCGGCACTTTCGAGAAGGAGCGCTGGCCTTCAAGGATTACATGAGGCTCATAGCTGACCTGGATGAGGATGGTGCCATGAACCACGTCGATGCGGTGAACAAGGATGACGGCAGTGGCGGCTCGGGCACCTGCGACGGCCCTTGCGGGCCCCTGGCACCTCCACAGCTGCAGGTCCTGAAGGCCCTGAAGGCTCTGCAGGCCCCACAGGCCCCCCAGGCACTGCAAGCCCAGCAGGCCCTACAGGCTCCGCCAGCTCTACAGGCTCCAAAGGCTGCAGCCCTGAAGGCTCCACAGCCGCTAAAGGCGCCAGGGGCTCCCAAGGCCCCAACGCCAGTGCACAGGGCCCCAACGACTACAAAGCCCCGACGCGAGACTCCGCAGAGCCGGCGCAGGCAAGTTCGCAAGTTCTCCCCTTGGCAGCTGGAGGAAATGGAAAACGTTTTCCAAGAAATTCAATATCCTGATGCCTCCACAAGGTCAGTACCCGACCTCCATTTGCTTTGGGCTCATTTCCAGTATCATTTTCCATCTCTTCACCGCTTTACTCCCAACTCACTACAGGTTTTGCCTTCTGTGGTACTGGGGCTGGGAGACTTAAGGTGCTAAATAAGTATGTGCATGCACTATAGACTGGAAGCACATCTAGGAAATGACTATAAGACATGGCTTTTAGTTTCTTTTGTTTGTGAGAGCTGGCAAATCAAACTGTGGGTGGGGGCTTGGGGTAGTGGTTGGTTACTAATTTAGAAACACATTGTCATATCATTTGTAATTTATGTGTTTATCTCTATCTAGCTACATAAGTATTTTTTTGAACCAAGACTTGAACTCAGTGACTCATTCTTTTACTTGGAATTATCACTCACAGCTAGTGCTCTAACACTTGAGCCATATTTCCAGCCCAGATTTTTGCTGCTTCACTGGACATCGAGTCTCTCAAACTTTTCTACTGGGGCTGACTTAGAGATGTGACTCTTCAGCTCTTAGCTCCCTTGAGTAGCTAGGATTACAAGCATGAGCTAAAGGTGTCTGACTGCTTTGCAAATATTTTCACTCAGTGTATGTTTCCCTTATGTTCTTGATTGCCTTGACATAGTCCAATTTGTCTATTTTACTTTCATTACCTATGTTGCTGGTTGGTCTACTCTGTACATAAAGTTTTATTGTAATTTTAATGTTTAGGGAAATGAGATGTGTTCATATAAGCTGCAGTCTTGTAGCATTCCTGTGTTTAAAGTTTTGCTTAATTTGTTCATCTTAGATATTTGCACTAATTATTTTGCAGTAATGCTAAGCATAGTGTCACACGACTATAATCCTGGCACTAGGAAGTTTAACAGGCATATATATCAAGTGAAGCCTGGTCTATGCATCATGTTTCAGAACAGCTTGGAAAAGCTCACAAGTAACAAATAAATAAATATATGGATAGACTATTGCTTTAACAATACCTGTCTCTTCTGAAGTCTAAAACAATCTGTAGCTTTGTGATGAGGTAGAATCACTTCTAAAGCAGTATGGGTTCTGAGAGTGACAGGGAAGTATATTTGGGAGTTGGGAGGAAGTACTATAAGTGTAAGGTTATGCATATGACAGACAAATTAAATATCATTTCATCATTAATAGGGACCATGAGCATTAAACATTTGTATTTTTCTCTCCACAGGAGACAGCTTGCAAGAGTCATCCATGTGACTGATGCCAGAGTGAAGGTCAGTAAGCCTGAAACAAGCTTTTTGTATTCAGTCAACCAAAACCCTGGTTCAGAACAAGAACAGATGAATCCTAGACAGTTTTAAGTTGGTACAATTTTATTGTGCTTCTATTGACAAACAGACACTGAATCTTGGAATGTTTCAGATAGAAAAAGAATAAGCAAACTCTAGCTTCTCATTCTTTCCCAACTGAAGGCCATATGATACCCTAATGAAAGAAAAAGAAAAATAGAAGAAAGAAAGGAAGAGGGGAAGAGGAAGATGGCAGTGGTGTCAAATGGGATGCTGGCACTTTAGACATAGGAGGAAAGGGATGATGTCCTACCAAGGGACATCAGATTGTGACAGGGCTGTAGAACATAATGTTGATATGACAGGAGCTGCTACCAAACCTCCTTTTTCCCTCTGGCTCACCTCAGACCCTGAGTCATGGCAGCATGGCAGTAGCAAGTTCCACATGTGCAAGTGGATCTGGCTACCTTGTGGTTGTATCACCTCTACCAGAAAGAAGCAAAATATTTCTAGCACTACTTTGCTTCTTTCTGTTTCTCAAGCCAAGGGCAGGAAGACCAGCAGAAACTACAATTACCATTGACATTCACAGGGGTGTCCAACTGCTGAAAGATGAAATAATAGGATCAAATTGCATGAATTAATAAGAGTAACTATGTCATATATATGAATGTCTATTATTAATAAGGTAATAGAAATGATTTCATTTGGGAATGTAGCTTAGTGGTAGAGTGTTTGCATGGCATGCACGAAGCTCTGAGTTCAATTCCGCAGCACCTCATACACAGAAAATGCCGGAAGTGGCGCTGTGGCTCACGTGGTAGAGTGCTAGCCTTGAGCAAAAGAAGCTCAGGGACAGTGCCCAGGCCTTGAGTTCAAGCCCCAGGACTGGCAAAAAATTAACTTTATGTGTTCTTTTTTGTGACAGAGACCATTGCTGGTCCTCTTATGTTAAACACAAATAAGTTGTTTTTTGATAGGTGATCGGTATTTTTCCCTCATCGCCAATACTTGCACACAAACTATTTTTGGTATTTGATGACTAGTGTTCAAAAACTCTTAATCAAGAAGCATGTAGAAGTTCTACATAATTTGAGTGGAATAGTTTAAGCAATATGTCTCAGAAGTCTGAATTCTGGCAGAGAAGACTGCATTTGGAAAGCATAGCTTGCCAATGCTTTTCAGATTTGAAAATGATGAAAAGTAATGGGTGAACTTTGTATCATAAAACTTAATATGATATGATTAAACTAAATTTGGGCCTAATGACATTACTCTGTTCTTCATAGCTGATTGTACAGCTCCTTTTCATTCTTTTTCTTTTTTGTTGGTCGAGGCTAGCATTCTATTACTTTGAGCCATAGCATCACTTCTGGTTTTCTTTTTTTTTTTTTTTTTTTGGCCAGTCCTGGGCCTTGGACTCAGGGCCTGAGCACTGTCCCTGGCTTCTTCCCGCTCAAGGCTAGCACTCTGCCACTTGAGCCACAGCGCCGCTTCTGGCCGTTTTCTGTATATGTGGTGCTGGGGAATCGAACCTAGGGCCTCGTGTATCCGAGGCAGGCACTCTTGCCACTAGGCTATATCCCCAGCCCACTTCTGGTTTTCTGGTGGTTAACTGGAGATAAGAGTCTCATGACCTCTCCTGCCCAAACGGGGTTTGAACCATGATCCTCAGATCTCAGATTCTTGAGTAGCTAAGATTACAGGGCTGACCCACCACCACCTGGGTATACAGCTCCTTTTTGAAGTCTCAATATATTGCCAAAATTCAATGTAATGCTACAGCATGTCTAAACTTTATTAGAGAATTTCTCCACTTCTATTACTCAACTTAAGCCTGTACCAGCACTTGGCACAAAATGAGTGCTCACTGTGTGTGACCTGAAGGAGAAGTGTGCAGATTCTTACAGGAGTTGCTGGTGATGGTAGAAATGGTGGTGAGGGTGATCAGGATAGACACTGTGGCCCTACATAGTCTAGACATGTGTCCCAATGCTGAGCCACCCTTGTGCCTTGACAGATGATTGTAGTAATGATGAAATAGATGCTCTGTACAAGTTTAAATATCAGGGACTTACAAAGTTGCATGATGTATTTTCTCCATTGTTATATTCACTGTCTAATATAATGAACCAATGATTTTTTTCACTAATTTCAGGTTTGGTTTCAGAATAGGAGAGTCAAACATAGGAGAATTATGATGAGAATAATGAATGGATGTGTTGAGAGTGATGACAGTGACAACTGAGACATTATCTTCCCTATGGAGTTGGAGGAGCCCTAGAGAGACGTCTCCAGGAGCCAAAGGAAGATCAATTCTAATGATTTCTACACCTGAGCTACATATGCTAACCCTGAAAACATTTTATCCTTTCTACTCATATTAGCAATAAAGAGGCATATCCTCAATAAGTGCATGTCTCTTCTTGTGTTAGGAGGATACAGATGTAAATTGTTCTGGGAATGCCATTTAAATTCAGTGATAAAGAGGTCTGCTTTCATAGGTGACCTTCCTGAGTCACCATCAATAGACCATGCGTATCACAGAAGTTTCCCAAGTGCCATGTGCTTTACATTAACCCACACTTTTTTGTCTGTACACCATGATTTTGTCCTCACTTCTACACTGCCCTATTTGGACCACAAATAGGTTTGCACACCGGGCTGTGTTCATGCTGTCGAGTTCCCTCTATGTCTGCATTCTGAGAGGAACTTCCTAAGGGGCTACCAACAGGGTTCATGGAGTGAGGCAGCTGAATCTAAGCTGCTCCAAATTCTGTTCCCTGCCATCTCTTTTCAGGGAGCACATAGGGCAACAAAATAGTTCAATGTGATGAAATCAAGATGCCTGTTTTAAGGGTAAATTTTTATAGCAAATCCAAAATAGTCAGATTGATGACCAAGTAACTAGGAACTAATATATTGCTTCCAGATAATAATTCCAGACAGTGGGTGGGGTGGGCCCACCAGGGTTTGAACTCTGGTCCTTACAATAGTCTCCCTTAGCTTTTTCACTCAAGGTTTGTGTTATAACACTAGAGCCACTCCTCCATTTCTGGCTTTATGCAGGTTACTCTTAAATAAGAGTCTCATGAACTTTCCTGCATGGACTGGCTTTGAACTGGAATCTTCAGATCTCAGCCTCTGGAGTAACCACTAGCACCCAGCTAACAATTTTGTTATGTTCTAGAGGTACATACCCTAGGTCATTACTACAATAAGTAAGACACTATTTAAACCTCATTGATCTAACTTTGACGTGCCTTAAAATAGAATTCCAAACATCTAGAAACAAAGTACAGGGAGTAAAGTATGTATCATAACAGTTCTTTCTTGGAGAATGCAAGAGTACTGTATCCACGTGGAAGTGAATAGAAAATAGTTTGAATAAAGAGAAAAAATTATAACACGGGCAAAAGGGATTGTAGGCCCCTAGCTCAAATGATAAGAGTTCCTAGCATGAGCAGGCCCTAGGATGAATCCCAGCTCCTCAGAAAATAAAAATAAAAAGACTACATACAATTCAAGGACTTGTCTGTTCTGGAATATTTTCAAAACCACAAAAATAAACTTTCACCTGTATTATATCAGCCAAACTCATGGCTGATTATTAGTCAGGATAGATCAGGGAACATGAGGCCTGGGAAACAGCAGCTAGTAAATTAGAGAGAATTACTGCATTAATGAATTGATTGATTTAAACACATAAGCACTATATTTGTATTAAGCCTTACATTCTCTCATAAGCTGCTACATTTTAAAAAGAACCAGATCAGCTGTCTCCTAGTTGGCCTTGCCTGCATGCTTATCTGATTACTATACCCTGAGGGAAAAAAATAGACTTACTCTCGGAAAATGATTTTCTGGGCACAAGAATATTTACTATGAAATGTATTCATCTCAAAAAATGTATACCTGCCCGGGTACTGGTGGCTCACATCTGTAACCCTAGCTACTCAAAAGGCTGAGATGTGAAGCTTGTGATTCAAAGCCAGCCCGGGCAGGAAACTCTGTGAGACTCTATGCCCAATTAACCACTCCAAAACCAGAAATGGCACTATGGCTCAAAGTGGTAGAGCACTAGCCTAGAGTGAAAGAGCTCAGAGACAGGACCCAGGACTAACAGCAACAACAACAACAAAGATGTACACCTGTCTTGAAAGGAATGTTTATCAGAATCCACCCTTTAACATCAGTGACTCGAGTTTGGAAAAAAGTCCCAGCTATATAAAAGATCCAAGTTTAACAGGGCAACCTTGAAGTCTGTGGGCCCAATTGATAAAACCTTGTAAAATCCAGGATGACAGAATGTACCAAGTGTAAAAACAAAAGAGAGCATTTACCCTAAGATGAACTGGAGCCAAATCCCACCCAAGTTTGTTTTTCTTTCATGTTTGTTTGTTTGTTGCTACTCTTGGGGCTAGAATTCAGGACTTGGGCACTGTCCCTGAGCTTCTTTTGCTCAAGGCAGTTCTCTACCACTTGAGCTACAGTGCCACTTCCAGCTTTGTCTGCCTATATAGTACTGAGGAATCGACCCAGGGCTTCATGCATGCTAGGCAAGCACTGAAACACTAAGCCACATTCCCAGCCCCCCAAGTTTGTCCTTTTAACCACAAATACTTAGACATTAGAGCATGTTTTGCAGCTGTTATCAGATGTGTCCACATCCATATCTGGGTTATGTATCTTTGCTTTGATTTTTCTTGTTCTCTACTTTGATGTGTCCTCAAATTCTTTTCTGTGATAATATCAGCAACTTGGTACCCAAGGGCCAAGCAGAGAATTTCTCCTTCTGGAGACTTATTCTCAGGAGCATTACTGGTCATCAATTTAATAAACAGCTGGATTTATCCCACAATGGTGGTAGAATTTCCACAAATGACTGCTTGCCACGGGGAGCTGGTTAGGAATCCAAACACAGATCTATGCAACCAAGCTGAATAGTCCAAAGCATGCACTAGAAATCCTGACCCACCATACTGAGATGGATTCTCACAGTGGACAGGCAGACAAGAAATACTCTATCTCAGGCCTAGTGGCAAGAGTGCTTGCCTCATATACATGAAGCCCTGAGTTCGATTCCCCAGCATCACATATATAGAAAACCACCAGAAGTGGCGCTGTGGCTCAAGTGGTAAAGTGCTAGCCTTGAGCAAAAAGAAGCCAGGGACAGTGCTCAGGCCCTGAGTCCAAGCCCCACGACTGGCAAAAAAAAAAAGAAAGAAAGAAAAGAAATACTCTATCTGGATATGCCCAAATAGAGAGAGAAGGCTGGGCTATGGAGACTCATGAGGGTTTTAAGGATGTGGTTCCTGCCTGGGAACATGTGCTTACATGTCTAATTTTTCAGTGTTTCAGGAAATGAGATAAAGGAAAGTGCCAGTGCCTAGGAATATTCAAGGCCCCAGCTCCACTTGCCACCTACAAGGGGAAACATTGCTGGGCAGGGCACTGAGAAGGTAAGACACTCTGTGTTTCTCAGGTAGGACATTAGAAGAAAGAAACAAGGACTGAAGGACCCCAGAATCTGAGGGGTGTTCTACTTGACCTTGGATGTGACTGGAAGGAGAGAACAGCATGTTTATGTGTAGCTGGAAGATCCTGATGCTGTCCCAGTGCTGTGGATCATCCTGTATTATTTCTTCCCCTCTTTGCCTTTATTCTCCTTTTCTCCTCATAGCTCAGACACAGCTCCTTGGCCCCTTGATAGTTTATTCCTTTGCATCCAGTCTGGTCCCCAACAGCACTACACAATTCACCTTCCATTTAGTGATTAGACTGACTAGGAAAACACACATAAAGAAAACTGAAGACCAGAGGCTGGTAGCTCATGTCTACAATCCTAGCCACTCAGGAGGCTGAGGTCTGAGGATCCCAGTTCAAAGCCAGTCCTAGAAGGAAAGCCCATGAGATTCTTATCTTCAATTAACCATCAGAAAACCATAAGGGGAGCTGTGGCTCAGGTAGTGGAGTGCTAGCCTTGACCAAAAGAGCTCAGGGACAGCACCAATGGTCAGAGCCCACAACCAATTCCAGAATCAGTGAGTACCCTGCTGCCTCCCCCACGCCCCTCACCCCACAGGAGACCAGTGCTGGCAGTGACCCACAGAGCTTGACCCAGCCCTCTCTCCCTCCCACCCAAGAAGGAATACCAGAGGATAAAGAGGCCAGATCCCTTCCTCACTTCCCCCACACACACCTGTTGGATCCCAATGGAGGCCACAGGGACTCATAATTGATAGGCGCTAGGACCCTGTATTCTCCATTGCCCTGGGTATGGAGAAAGTAACAGGCCAGGTCTGACAACACCCACCAACTGGACCGGCCCCTTCATCCCAGAATGAAATCTCCCAGCCTCCCATAACAGACACATCCAAGTGTGCAGCTGTGGGAAGAGGGCTCTCCCGTCAGGAACCTCTAAACGAGTGTGTGGGCTGACCCCAGGCGGGAACCATGAATTGCCTGTGTGCCAGCCCCTGTGGGGAGCCACATTCACAGGTACTACCAGCCACTGACAGAGCACACCCCTATTGGGGAGCTGCAAAATGTGTGTGCTTGCTGACCTCTGTGGGGAGTCACAAACACACACACACATGTGCACAAGATGCAGCTGGCCAAGCATGGGCCACTTGTGGGGAAAGAACAAACGTGGGGCCAAGGCACAAACAAAATTCTGTGCACCTTTAGGGAGCCCAACCCTTCTAAAGCCAACACCTATCATGGAGGCCCTAATGTAACCTTCCCAAAGCCTGCTGCAGACTTGCCCAAGCTCCTTTCAACTATCCCAGTACTGAGTATGCACAAGTACTAGCTGGCCTGGGGACTCAGTGTGGGCTAGCCTACCCAGCATGAACTAGCCTGGACCAAGTGAAGGCTGCCACCCGTTGAGCACTAAAAGGCCAAGTTCAAGCCACAGCCCTGACAATCCTTGAACCCAAATGCATGGACAATCATGGACAAATTCATGGGCAATCAAGACAACAAACCAGGGCTGGGGATATAGCCTAGTGGCAAGAGTGCCTGCCTCGGATACACGAGGCCCTAGGTTCGATTCCCCAGCACCACATATACAGAAAACGGCCAGAAGCGGCGCTGTGGCTCAAGTGTCGGAGTGCTAGCCTTGAGCGGGAAGAAGCCAGGGACAGTGCTCAGGCCCTGAGTCCAAGGCCCAGGACTGGCCAAAAAAAAAAAAAAAAGACAACAAACCAAATCCAAAACCCAACAGCAATCCAGGAAAGAACACCAGTGAGAGTGAAAAAGAAATGGAGAACAAAAGAACCATTAAAGAAATGATGACAGGGGCTGGGGATATGGCCTAGTGGCGAGAGAGCTTGCCTCGTATACATGAGGCCCTGGGTTCGATTCCCCAGCACCACATATACAGAAAACGGCCAGAAGTGGCACTGTGGTGGCTCAAGTGGCAGAGTGCTAGCCTTGAGCAAAAAGGAAGCCAGGGACAGTGCTTAGGCCCTGAGTCCAAGGCCCAGGACTGGCCAAAAAAAAAAAAGAAAGAAAGAAATGATGACAGAATTGCCAATGAACTAAAAGTGGAGATGCTAAAGCAATTTCAAGAGCACAAAGAAGAAATATCAAATGAATTCCAAGATTTAAAAAAGAAATGAAGGCAAAAATAGATACTGTATGTATACCCCTCAGTAAAAGACAAAATTAACACTTTGAGAACTGATATCAGAAGCATAGACGGTTCAATTTCCACAATGCAAACTACAGTGGAAGCCATAGGTAACAGAATAAATGAGATGGAAAATAGAATATCAGAAGTTAGGGATAAAACAGAGCTGCTGGAGCAGAAAGTCAAGGGTATAGAAAAAAACACTCAGAAATTACCAAAGGGAAATCCAAGAACTGGCAGTCTCAGCCAAGAAATAAAATCTATGAATAACTTGGATCACTGAAGGGAAGGAACTTCATAGTAGAGCTATGGAAAACCTACTCAATAAGGTAATTACAGAAAACTTCCCCCATCTAAAGAAACAAAACTCTCACCCACCTAACAAAAGCACATAAAATAGCTAGTAGACAGGATCATAGAAGAAACACTTCTACACACATCAGTAAAAGCAGTAGACTTGAATAGCAAGGAATTAATTTTAAATACTGCAAAATCAGAGATGGAGCTATATTACAATGGAAAGAAAATCAGAATCACTGCAGACCTCTTCACACAAACTCTCAACGCAAGGAGAGCCTGCAACGGTATTATCCAAGCCCTGAACAGCCACCTACCAATCCAAACTGGTGTGCCCACCAAAGCTATCATTTACTTTTGACAGTAAAACTAAAACCTTTCATAACAAACAAAAATTAAAGGAATTCATGAACACCAAACCAGCACTACAAAGACTACTAAAGGTAGGAATACAGGGGTTGGGAATATGGCCTAGTGGCAAGAGTGCTTGCCTTGTATACATGAAGCCCTAGGTTCAATTCCCCAGCACCACATATATAGAAAAGTCCAGAAGTGGCGCTGTGGCTCAAGTTGGCAGAGTGCTATCCTTGAGCAAAAAGAAGCCAGGGAAAAAGAAGTGCTCAGGCCCTAAGTTCAAGCCCCAGGACTGGCAAAGAAAGAAAGAAAGAAATGGTAGGAATACAATCTGAAGAAAACAATCAAAATCAAGGAATTACATCAGACAAAAATCACTATAAGACCAACTTAGTAAGCACAGGAAGATGAATGAAGCAAAATATAGGGAAACAAGAAAATGGCAGGAAACCTAACATATCTCTATAATTACCCTAAACATTAACAGAGTCCATTCCCCAATCAAAAGAAAAAGAGCAGCAGATTCGATCAAAAAACAAGGTCTATCCATTTGCTGTCTTCACTAAATGAAGGGATGGCTAAAGATCTTCCATGCAAATGCCCCCTGGAAGTAGCCATATTGATATCTGATAAAAATAGACTTCTCATTAAAATCAGTACCAAAAGATAAGAAAGTTCATTACATATTAATAAAGGGGATGATTCATGAAGAGGAAATCACAGTGGTCAATATCTATGCACCAAACAACAGAGCACCTAAATACATTAAACATAATCTCTTGGACTTACAGAACAAGATAGACCCAAACACAATAACAGTGGGAAGTTTTAACACCCCACTCTCACCAAAGGACAGGTGAACCAAACAAAAGATAAGCAAAGAAGCCTCTGAACTAAATGACACCATAACCCAAATGGAATTGATAGACATTCAGAGTTTTCCACCCAACAATGATCCAATACACATTCTTCTCAGCACCTCATGGAACATTCCCCCCCCCAGATTATAAGCAAATACAAGATGATTGGCATGATCCCTTGCAACCTGTCTGACCACAGTGGAACACAATGAGTTCTTAACAGAAAAACATACTACAGAAAATATTCAAATACATGGAGGCTGAACAGCACACTACCAAATAACACCTGGGTCACAGAAGAAATTGGAAAGTTCTTACAACTCAATCAAAATGAAAACATCACAACCAAACCTCTGGGATACATCAAAAGCAGTGCTGAGGGGATTTATAGTCCTAAGTGTACACATAAAGAAAACAGAAACAGCTCAAGTAAATAACCTCATGATGCACTTAAAACTGCTAGAAAAACAAGAAAAAAATCAAATCTAAAGCTACTATATTGAGAGAGATAGCAAATATTAGGCATTAATCAAACTGTACATAAAATCAATAAGATCAGGGCTGGGAATATGGCCTAGTGGCAAGAGTGCTTGCCTCATATACATGAGGCCCTGGGTTCGATTCCTCAGCACCACATATACAGAAAATGGCCAGAAGTGGCGCTGTGGCTCAAGTGGTAGAGTGCTAGCCTTGAGCAAAGAAGAAGCCAGGGACAGTGCTCAGGCCCTGAGTTCACGGCCTAGGACTGGCCAAAATATATATATATATATATATATATATATATATATATATATATATATATATATATATATATCAATAAGATCAGAGATGCCACAGGAAACATTTCAACAAACATCCAAGAAATCTAAATGATTTTAAAGAACTACTTTCAAAACCTATGCTCACTAAAGAAGGAAAACCTAACAGAATTGGACAAATTTCTAGAAACCTACAAACTGCTTAAACTGAACCGAGAAGATATAAACCAACTAAACAAAGCAATAACACACATACAACGAGATAAAGGAAGTAATCAGAATTCTTCCAACAAGGAAAACCCCAGGCACAGATGGAGTGACCTCAGAATTCTATAAGACTTTTAAAAAGGAACTAATACGAATACTCCTCTAGCTTTTCCAGCAAAGGGAGCAATTCCAAACTCATTCAATGAAGCCACACTTGTCCCAAAATCAGGTAAGGATCTAACAAAAAAGAGAACTACAAACCAACCTCTCTGAGGAGCACAGATGCAAAGCTCATCAATAAAATATTAGCCAACAGAATACAGAAACAACTTTTAAAAATCATACATTATGACCATGTAGGCTTCATCCCACAGATGTAAAGCTGGTTTAACATATGCAAATCAATAAATGTAATCCACCACATCAACAGAGCCACGATCAAGAACCACATGATTATCTCACTAGATGCAGATAAGGCCTTCATCAAAATACAACACACATTCATGTTAAAAGCTCTGGAAAACTAAGAATAGAAGGAATATCCCTTAAACCAACGAAATCTATGTATGACAGACCAACAGCCAATATCATACTAAGTGGGGAAAACCTAAAACCATTTTCTCTAAAATAAGGAACAAGGCAAAGGCGCCTACTCTCTGAACTCCTCTTCAATACAGTTCTAGAATTCTTAGCCAGAGTAATACTGCAAGAAAAGGACATTAAAGGGATCCAGATAGGGAAAGAAGAAATAAAATGTCCCTATTTACAGATGACATGATCATATACCTGAAGGACCCCTCAAAAAAAACTGATACTCCCAAACTCCTTGATCTAATCAAAGTGGCAGGATACAAAATCAACCCGCAAAAATCAGTAGGCTTTCTGTATGCCAACAATGTACAAACAGAAAGGGAAATCATGAAAATAACCCCATTTGCAATAGCCTGAAAATAAATAAAAATATCTAGGAATTAACCTAACCAAAGATGTAAAAGATCTATTTTATGAAAACTATAAAAATCTAAAGAAAGAAATCAAGGAAGATACCTTGCCAGGCTAAGCTCTACCTCCGTCTGCGTGGAGGTCCTGGGCCTATCTGCCTCTTCCGTGTGGTCCCCTATCTCTCTCACACATATCCTCTGGCCAGTAGGAATTGACTGCGGGAGCGAAGTCCATGTGTAGCCTCTGTCAGCATGTGGTTGCGGGGCACCCTCCCCCTTTCCCCATACTTGCCAAGGAAGACACGGGCACGTGGGGCCTCAGAGAAGCCTCAAGGGGCGTTCTGGTTTATTCAAGGGAGGGGCTAACAGTCTTATACCAGTAATGACACGCAAAGGAGAGGGACTGGCCAGGTGCTAATGATAGGCTAATGAGCGTGTCCATCACGGTAATGTCACAGAACTTCCTGCAGAGGAGGAGACCTCTTGGCTCTGCCTCCTGGGTCAACCGGTGCCATCACAACACACGTGCTCGCCACCGAGAGGCGGGGGCTGGTTTGCTTCTCTTCCGGTTGAAGCCAGAAGGTGGGAGTGGCTACCTTCCACACTGCCCCAGGGTGGTACGGAAGGCAGCGTCTCAGGACCACCCTTTCCCCCTCAAAGCCAAACTGAATCCCCAACAATACTTGGAAATGGAAAGACCTTCCATGCTCATGGATAGGTAAAATCAATATTGTGAAAGTGTCCAAACTGGCAAAAATGATATACAAACTCAGTGCAATCCCTTCCAGGCTCATGGATAGGTAAAATCAATATTGTGAAAATGTCCAAACTGCCGAAAATGATATACAAACTCAGTGCAGTCCCCATCAAAATCGCAATGACATTCTTTACTGAGAAAGAAAAAAACAATCCAAAAATCCATATGGAAAACAAAAGACCTAGAATAGCCAAAGCAATTCTAGGCAAAAGAAGCAATGCAGGCAGTATCACAATACCAGATTTCAAGTACTACTATAGAACCATAGTAACAAAAATAGCTTGGTATTGGCACAAAAATAGACCCAAAGATCAATGAAATAGATTAGACCAAGAAATAAAACCACATACTTACAGTTATCTGATATTCAACAAAGGAGCCAAAGACATACAGTGGAAAAAACATAGCCTCTTCAACTATTGGTGTTGGGAAAACTGGGCAGCCACATGCAGAAAACTAAAAGTGAATTCCTGCTTGTCACTATGCACTAACATCAACTCAAAATGTTAGATTAAAGACTTCAACAACAGACCTGAAACTCTGAAACTACTGCAAGACAGAGTAGGAAAGACATTAGAACTCATAGGCACAGGCAGGAGCTTCCTAAATAGAGTCCCAGGGACATAACAGATAGGAGAAAGACTCGACAAATTGTACTACATTAAAATAAAAGGTTTCTTCACAGCTAAAGACATAGATACTAAACTAGAAAGACAGCCAATCAATTGGGAAAACATATTTACTAGCAGCACATTAGACAAAGGCCTGATATCCAATATATTCAGGGAGAGCAACAAAGTTATCCCTCCCAAACCTAATAAACCAATCACTAAATGGGCAAGGGAGCTAAGGAGAGACTTCTCAGAAGAGGTCAGAATGGCAAAGAAACACATGAGGAAATGTTCATTATCCCTGGCCATAAAGAAAATGTAAATTAAAACAACTCTGAGATTCCATCTCACTCCAGTTAGACTGGACAATATTTTGAATCCGGACAACAAACGTTGGTGGGCATGTGGAGAAAAAGGAACATTATTGCACTGCTGATGGGAATGTAGACTAATACAACCACTCTGGAAAGCAGTTGGGAGGTTCCTCAAAAAACTAAACATAGACCTTCCCAGCCATACCACTCCTAGCCATCTACCCTGAATATCATGAGCCAGGATATGATAGACACCTGCACATATATGTTCAATGCCACACTATTCATAATAGCCAAGGTATGGAAATGGCCCAATTATCCCAGAATAAATGAGTGGATCCAAAAAATGTAGTACCTATATACAATGGGATTTTATACAACCATTAGAAAGGATAAAATAATGTCATTTGAAGGGAAATGGAACTAGAATAAATCATGTTAAGTTAGGGAAGCCAAGATCAGAGAAACAAGGCATGTTCTCCCTGGTATGCAGAAGTTAGATTTAAAATGCAATAGGATATGACAAAATACATAGGATTCTAGACACCATATACAGTGAGACCAAAAGTACCAAGTTGTAATACATAAGCACCTCTTCATACATATATAAAATAAAATACATACTGAAATGGACTCCAACGATTAGGAAAAGAAACAAAGGACTTTTGCTTAACTTGTCTTTTCATTCTCAAATGACTCTGTATTCTTTACCTCACATACAGTGTATGCATGTGCACATCTGAAGGAAGGTGGAGGGAGGGCACAGAATCAGTGGAAAATGGGTTAAAAAAAAAAGCACATCAGCAGAGCCCACTGGCTGCACTGGACATTGATGAAAGTGAACCACACAACTGGTGGGTAGAGATGGAAGGGAGGGAATGGGAGAGAATGATGGAACAGATAATACTATGCAAAGGAAGGAAATGTACTTACAATGGGATATATGTAAAGATAATCATGCTGTATATCACCTCTAAAACAATGATAAAGTAATTCCTTTAATCCTTACTTTTGAGTCCAGTGCCAGCTGCTCACATCTGTAGGAGGCTGAGATCTGAGGATAATTGTTTGAACCCAGCCTGGGCAGGAAAGTCTATGAGACTCATTTCAAATTAAAGAAGTGGAACTATGGCTCAAGTGGTAAGCAGTAGCATTTAGGAAAAAAAAGTTCAGGGCAGCACTCAGTCTCTGAGTTCAAGCCCTAGAACTGGCAGAAGAATTAAAAAAGACTGTCCTAATTAGTTGTGAAGTTCTTGTCTAACATGCAGGAGGGTTTGTGTTGAATCCCCAGCAAGCTCAAGGTTTCAATTCTTCTACTCTTGTATGTTTGTTGTCATGTTGTATCAATTGCTTTCTACGTTGAAAGCTGTACTATTGCCAGATGGACAGCATTTCCTGTGTCCAAAGGGCAAACCAATGTGAATAACATGTTTATAATCCTCAATCTCTGTGAAGATTGTATTACCTGTTCTTTATATGTATCATCGTATTTATTTCTTCCAGTAGTCTGTGGTACAGGTACGTTTTTTATGTGCCAAAAGCAGTGCTTGAAGTCAGGGCCTCTGCACTGTCCTTTATCTTTTTGGCTGAAGTCTGCCACTCTACTGCTTGAGTCACAGCTCTACCTTGAGATGTTTGGTGATTAATTGGAAATAAAAGTGTCACAGGCTTTCCTGGGCAGGCTGGCGTACAGCTGCAATCTTGCGATCTCAGCATCCTGAGTAAGTAGGATCACAGGCATGAACCACCAGTGCCTGGCCTTCAGGAACTCTTAGCCTCATTTTCATTTTACTAGTGCGAAAACCTGAGGGTCAAGGAAATTCAGTTCTGCAGGGTAGTCTATGTAACACAGCGATATGAGACGACTGTGTCTCAAGGATGTTTAGAAAACCTGTGGAAAGGATGGCAACTTGATACGACCAGTGCCACGTCCCTGCTTTGCCCTAGTA